>NC_136692.1:13644671-13689671 GCF_947650265.1 Symphodus melops | reverse complement strand
CTGGCTCTGCATACATGCCAACACCAACACACTGGTGTATGCTGAGCCCACAACACCTCCTACCATTTTCCCTCATCACTATGGCACCATGCCCCCTGATGGGGAGAAACTCTGCAGGAGGTACAGAGTGTCCCAGGCGGTGTGAAGGTGTGAGGAACATGATGTCCATTGTTGTGTTGTGTAGGTCATTCCAGATGTGTTTGTTCACCACCTTATTTGCCTCTATGAAGGTTTATTCTCTGATGGGCCCACTGCCCAACAGAAATGTAGTTTTGCTTATGTAAATTATGTAATCTGAATTTTTTTTTTTTTTTTTTTTTGTACTATCAGCCTTAAATAATACTTGGTCCAGTTTGTTTTTGTCATTATGCAAAAGACAAAGCTTCTACCTTGTATGGGGGTACATGAAGGTTTGTGCATGAGGCTCCAAGCCTCTGGTGTACACGACAACCCAATAAAGCGCACATGTCTGAGATTCCAGTCTGCCTGCTTGGTCTTCATTAAGCTTGGATCACAAATATTTATTGTAACCTTGTTTAGTGTATAAAAAAGAAAAAAAATCTTTGTACTAAGACGCCGGAGGAGAAACTGCAAAGATCAGTAGAATGGTAAAATATTTTGATGCTGTCATATGTAAATTAATATACAGAATGTAGACCTTGCTGTAATTCTCTAGTTATAGGATCAGAACCAACATTTCTTTTACAGCTGGAACTACTTGTTACTTTGAATACCTAGGTTTCTACAAACAACATCTCAGGTCTTAGATTACAAAGTAGCTTCATTTGGTAAGCTAGGAAAATAATAAAATGGAATATCAGACCACACTTAAAAGAGTTAATCTGCTTATGAGTTAAAATATAAGTGCATTTTTCTTACAAATTCTTATTTTAAGTGGTCCTTTTATCTTTAACAGAAATGTAGGCTTTTCTTCTCAAAATGTATGCTATGCCAACAAATCCCTCTTAGAAAAAGTGATGTGGTCAAATGCCTATAGGAAGGGGGTTTAAATCTGATTTAACCACAAGTTAACAATTGGAATGATAAAACTTAAATGGTTACAACGATGTTACTAAAATATTTGTGGAATAGAATTATGCATTTTTGTTAGCAAGTTCTCAAACTTGCATGTAAGAATGTTCCCCCACACAATTGCCCGCTATGGAATAATGTAAATGATGTTTTGTAAATGAAAGTTTTTATCGTGATTGGGTGAAGAGGTATTTGGTCCATTTTACTTGCAATGTCTTCAGGAGGAAAATCCATAAAATCTGAAATACAATGATTTCATGCAGAAGTTAAATTTTGAATCTACAAAACAAAACAGTTATTCCCCAAACACTCCTTAATATGAAGGATCCATTTACATATGACAGGATGATACCACAGTTGCCTTCACTATGCTTATCAAATCGGGGTTTTTTTGTAGAATAAATTTACAATTAAGATTAATAGAGGTATTATAACATCTGAACTTTTTCAATTTTTCATGAATAAACATTACAAGGCTATTATGCTGAAAATATTTCAAGAATAAAGACTTTCTAAGAAACAAAAATCGTTTTGACATAAAAATCACTAAATTTAAAATGTAATAGTATGACACTTGGCATTTAAATGAAGAAAAAAAAGGAGAAAATGTATAATACAGATATTATTTTCGCAAATTAATATACAAATGTAGATTTGAAGCAACCCTTTTTATTTGTATGAATGAATTTAAATAGAATAAAAAAAACTATTAAAAATATTAAAACCAAACCAGCTTCAGAAATAAACTAAAGTTTAAAGATTTTGAATCCAGATTAGACCTCTGATTTTTATTTTATATTTTTATTTGTTTTGATAGTTTTTGGGGGTTTTGTTTAATAAGTCATTCTTTGTCATTTCTATCCGTATTATATGTTGTAATATTTAAAAATATCAGACTTTAATTACAAATAATGAAGAAATATATGTTCATGAATATGAGAAAGACAAAAAATTACCGACAGGAAGTATGTCCGTCACAGAATGACGTCCATCAGTGTGCAGCAGCAAATGTGGTCCGTCCTGTCAACGGGTAGATGATCGGCCGGCTTCAGTGTAAAACGTGTTTAAGGAAAAATGCTGCTCCGACTGGATGGATGAACATTTAAAATCGTGCAGGTCATGAGTTGAGGGGCTGGGGAGAGCTTTCAGAGGACATGGATCGACAAATTGAACAGGTGTGTTGAAAGACAAACTACGACCACAGATTGATAGTTTTTAACTTACAGAGTGCTTAGTAACGACAGCGCCCAACAACAACCTGCTATTGTTAATGTGTTAATGATTGGTTACACACGTGTAAGTAGAAATATATAGACTATCAAAGTATGTTATTACGCAGAGAGACTGTTGTATATTTTGTGTCTTTTCTATTTTTTTTTATATACTTGTGCCTAAATTAAGTTCTGTGGCCATCATCAAAAATACTGTTCGGTCTTCATGAGATAGACTTCAGCGGGTAGTTCTACTGGTATTAATCCTTAATCTGTAGCTAAGGTGATTGCACTAATGCAAAGTTTCTTTTAATTCCAATCCAAACCTAAACACAATCAGTTTTACTTAATACTTGCACTTGAGAACTGCACTGAATATGTGCTTCCACAAGTTTTGGTTTTCATTTCATCTACTCACTTAGCTGCTGCGAAACTTAAACTTTTTTTTAATTTTCCATATTGCAGATGTACATAAAATGTTTTCCTGTTGCTAAAAAAAACCCAAGTATGCATCATTCAGTCCTTCCATTTAAGTTGTCTTACTTTTCACCTTACCATGGCAATGTTTACTATCTGTCCCAGGCTGTACGAGACGAGGACACAATGTCTTCAAACTCAGTGGGAATGTCAGATTTGTCCGATGAGATCCTACTGTGCATCCTCCGCCATGTTCCAGTGTGTGACCTGATGGTGAATGTGGCAAACGTCTGCCACAAGTTACACACGTTGTGCCATGACAAGACCCTGCTCAGTAGTGTCAGCCTGTCTGAGGAGTATCAGGTAAAACTGTTTTACAAACAAATGTACCTTCATTTCAATTTTGAGTTACCGTAAGAATCTCTACTACACCTTACTTTTAAAATTTAAGTGTGTGTTGGACTATCTGTATCACAACAACTTAGAAACACATTGTATACTTATTGCAATGTCAAAACACACATTATAAACTATATATTTTTTGCTCCTTTTAGGCGGATGATCTGATGGTTCGGCAAATATTGAAACAGCTGGCCAGTCAAGTGCAGTCTCTTAGCCTGAATGGTTGCTACTGGCTGTCTGGTTCTACAATGGAGCTTCTTGCTCGCTGCAGAGGAGTAACACATCTTGATGTCACTGGCTGTCGCATTACTTCCCTTCGTCTCTCCCGTCTCCTCTCCTCCCTCTCTCTCCTCAGATCACTTGCTTTTGATGTGACACCAGGCTTTAACTCCGCTCAGCTCAGTTCAGAGGCAGTGGATTCCCTGAGCCGCCTGTTGGAGCTCAGACAGACACTGTTGACTCCAAGTTATGGTGTGGTGCCATGCTGCGCCAAGCTCCGCAAGTAAGAATTTTTCAGATTACCAAGGTTTTCAACTGACAACTCAGGTCACCTCAAAGAGGCTATGCTGTAGAAACAACCACCATAAGTTACACCCTAACCTTTATTCATTTTCATTCATTTATTTATTATACTGGTATACAGATTGTTGGAGCTAAACAAAGAAAGATCATTTAGCAGGTATTAGGTAGTCATTCGAACGAACAGAATATTTGCACATTTTAAAATCTGTCATGCAAAATTGTATTTAAAAATTTCAATCTTTGTTCACTTCTCACTGCATACTACATGAATTAAATGAAGAATCCCCCCCCCAAAAAAAAAAAAAAAAAAAAAAACATACTGGCAACATGTGAAGATAAAACATCCCTTTGATCTACTACTATAGTGAAACAAAACTACCTCATTGATGCAACCTCTCGTTTTAGACATCTGCTCACATCACTCCTGTCTCTCTCTAAGGACTCTCTAAGGAGTTTTTTAATAACGTTTTGCTGCTATATTATTAAATGTGTGTGTTTGTCTGTGCACTGCAGGCTGATGCTACAGTTTGACATCCCTGATGTGACCAGAGAGGGTATCGGGGTTTGCTGTCAGTTGATGGTGGGTCAGAGCAGTGTTCCACATTATCAGCAGCTGGAGGAGTTCACAGCCAGACTGGCTCCCGGAGAGGTGACTTTGTTCGTGTACATCCTTATGGAATGTTTTTATATATATCTGCAATGCTCTAATACTCTGCAGATTGTAATTATCTGTGTGTGTTGATGTTTTTTTTAGGTTAACCAGACCTTGCTGCTGCTGTATCTAGCTGTATTCAGTGTTCATGTTCCAAAGCGTCTAAGAGTTTTTCTAGTTTCGATTCCTGGTCCAAACCCTGCTCACTGGCCTGCCGCTCCCTCGCTGGCCCAAAGTTTGGGTCTACGTGGTGACCTTGAGGCCCTGCAGCTCCCTCGATCCTGGCTGGACTCCTTGTCCCTAAAGCGAGCTCTCGAGGGAAACAGTCCAAAACACCTCAGCTTCAGCCGCTGCCCAGCATTGTGGCCTCAGGTGTTCCTGTCACTGTTGGAGGGCGGAGTCAAAGATGCCACTCAGCTGATCAGCCTGAACCTCAGCGGGATCAATCAGGTCCTCTACTCAGAGTGCAGGAGTGCTGATGATCAGCTGGTTCCTGAGACAATGAGCAGGCTGGCAGTTGGCTGTTCCAACATTAAACACTTGAACCTGATGCACACACATTATCACCACGAAAACTCACCTGGACCTTCTGGAGAAACACACCTGTGTGCTAGCTTGGCCAAATTCCGACACCTTCACTCTCTCACTCTGCCTGTCTGCGCTTTGTCAGACGGTTTAAACACACACCAGATCTCTGCAAACAACACGTCTCCCTCTGCGCTATTCCTGGGGTTAAAGAAGACTCCTCGCGTTGGGTTTCAGAACTACAAACCTGATTCGGACTCTTCTCTGTCAAGAGACAGTACCTCAGGGTTCTCTCAGCTCCTAGCTGGCTGCTGCGTTTTACAGACATTAGAGCTAATTGGTCCAGGTTTTATCTCTGCGATGCCTCGGCTAGAGCCCTGTTCTCGTGTCAGCGTCGAGCCTCGTGGCATGTGTGCATGGGCACGAGGGATCGGAGACTCACACTTAGCTGCACTTGAAGCTTTGCCTCGATTACGCCGTCTGACTCTAGCAGGGCTTCCTGGAGTCCTTAGAGGGTCAGGGTTGGTTCAACTGACCACGCAGTGCAAAGACTTGCGTGTATTATCACTTGCCAACATTGGATCCTTAAAAACCATGAACTACACCTCGGCCTTGCTTGAAACACTTAAACAGTGCACCCAGTTACAAGAACTCAGGTTAGAGGTTGTTTTGTGTACCCTTCATTTACTGTGCTATCCAACTATTGTTATTATTAATCTTACTATCTTAATGTGTTTTTTTAAAACCTCTGTATTCTGTAAATTTATCAGGTTGCATAGTTTTCTGATACTTATGTTTATCCTGAAATATACAAACCAGGTATTTATATTTTCTTTGTAATTTAATTCAGTATCTCTGTTTTTTTTTTTTTTTTTTGCATAATTTGTTACGTTCACAATAAGTTCACACCTTTCCTCAGTCTGTTACTTATTATGAATTAAACTTTGTTTGTCTGTGTTTCTCTAGGTTAGAGCAGCCCTATCTGAATGCCAACGCCTCTTTCTTTGAGGCTCTGTCTTGTTGCCCACATCTGCAGCGTCTCTGCCTCATCTCACGCAGTGGAACCTTTGACCCAGTCGCCACAGAAGCCTTCATGGAGCGATGCTGCAATGTCATCATGTGCCACATGTTCATGGGCGGCACCTTAGTGGCTTGTCGCACTCTGCAGAAAACGCTGCTGGACAGGTTAGTACTTGAATGTGTAACGACGAATTGTACATGAAAAAACTGTCACCGCTACAAAAACATTGAATCCACCCAATCAAACGTTTTGTTTTGTTAGATTTTCATTTGCACGCTCCGCCCTGAGTGTGGTCATCTATCCGTTACATCATGAAGACCTGCCTTCAGTCATCAGAGATATCCCACTTACTCTCCTGGACCGGATTACTTTGTTCCAGAGCCATGTGGCCCAACCACCACATTTATCACCGTTGTGACATCAGAAAGCTTCAATGTGTTTGGTGCTGGACAGCTGAGGTGCTTCTCTTGTTTTTGTGTTTAAAATAAAGTTCGCAAATGAAAATAAACTTAATCATATGTAGAAGGTGTCAGTAGATACATCAACAACTATTCAGGCTGCCTCACAACAACACATCAATCATGATTGTTTACATTTACCGTATATGTTAATTAATTATGCTCCTCAGAGGAATTTTTTTCAAGTCATTGGTCCAGGTCATTTCTCATTTGGTGCCATTTGCCTTCAATTGTAGCATCTCAGTCAAGGTTAATGTTCACCAATATATACATCTGCTATCTAAAGAAGTGCCACTAATAAAAAAAAAAGGATGTACTTGTTCATAAACCTTGTAGAAGAACTAAATCCAATGTTGTAATAAACTCCATGGCAATGATTTTAATTGTTTATGTAGCCTTTTTTTCATTTTAAATAACATTGTCCTTATAAATCATAGTAAACTAATGTCTGTGATGTTTCTCAGTCTATATAGTTTTGTGAAATAATGTTGAATAAAAAGTTCATATAATTCCTTTTTGCTGTCAAGAAGATGAATACGAGTCATATCTGTGACTTCTCATGATACAACTCACATTATTACTCTAAAAGAGTTCCTGCATCTACAACATTTTTCATGACTGAACAAAGGCGAGCTTTCTCCCATATATCTCCAAACATAGGAATCAGACAGCTACTATGTGGCTACTATTTGCCTTTGTGTGAATTTATTAAGAATTTTTAATAATTTCCAGTAAAGGTTACCATTTGAATTTCAGTTCTATTTTGATTAACATTTTAGTGTGAATGTGAGATGTACACAGCATATGTTTTACATGTGTTTAGGAGACAAACATTGTTTTGGAAAAAAATATGACCTACAATAAAGAAATGTTAAAACATTTCCTGAATTTTGGAGCCTCCTGCTGAGAGAAATTAGCACTTTGTTAAAGGCATGTCTTTTAATAGTTGTCGAGACAAGAGAAACAAGTCTCAAGTACTGACACAGGTAGGCATGCTGATCGATCACTGATGTAGTCGATTAGAATGGGACGCCGTATCCAGAATAAAAACGACCAGAAGACTTCGAAAATTCATGTAACTCAGCAATAAAGAGTGATGTGCTTTCAATCACAAAGGTCTTAGTTTATTTCGATGACAAAAGCGACGGACTTGGATATCCCATGTTATCGTTCGCTATCTATTGATAAGGTCTCGGCTTGTCCGTGTCATTGAGAAACATGGTGGAGCACAGCATGGCGATGCCGAGTGAGTTTCCATCTTTACTTAGATAAACAGTCGAGTTTGCTGCCAAAATTTAAAAAAATGTTGAGGTCTGTCGCCTGCTCGTGTGCTCGAAACGGGAGGAAGGTCTCGGTCCCGGTTGCTAAGTACTCCCTCTTGTCAACTCTTAAAGACTCACGAGGAATCCTAAATCCTTCTTTCAAGACAAGACAGGATCTTTCAAGACATCTGTCACCCAGCGTTCACAGATCGGTTCACTTACAGCTGCCAAGCGGACTAACCACAAGATCTATGTTCCTGTCTTGCCATCGGGGTACTGAGTCTCCGGTAGAACCCTGGGTCCCGGTCGAAAGCGACCCATCAGACCGGAGCGGGGTGAACCTCGGCTCCCTATCTTCCGACATATCCTCCAGGAGGTTGTTCAGGAAAAGCAAACCAGAATTCCGGGATCTGCTGCAAAACGACGGCGATGAGAATCCGGAGAGACCTGACAGGAGGCTCGTGGGGAGAAACACACCCTACTGGTACTTCTTAAAGTGCAAGAAGCTGATCAAAGAGAACAAGGTTAGTCCATTTGCATCTGCTCTGACTCAACTCCAGCATCCCTCACCTCTTTGTTGTGTCCAACCTCGTATGTCCTCCTGTGTCTCAGCTGCAGGAGGCCCTGGATGTGTTCAGTAAAGACATGCTGCAGGAGGAGAGGCTGCAGCCGGAGGAGTTTAACTACACCGTCCTTATGGGAGGCTGTGGTCGAGCTGGGCTGCTCAAGAAGACCTTCAAACTTTACAACGATGTATGGACACTTAATTTGAATAACGTGTACTTGTTTGTCACTGTTCCACTTGTTCCAATAACGTTTGAAGTGTTATTCTGGCCCAAAACTAAAGTGCATAAGGAATCAGATTGATTGCTTGACTGTACTGCAGTACGTTCAGCCAATTGTACTTTATATGTTTAACATTATGCTTTAATTTCCCAATCCTAACCTTTGATACAGAATGATAGAATATCGTGTTTGTGTGTTTTCTAGATGAAGAAACGAGGTCTTGAAGCAACAGACGCAACTTACACTGCACTGTTCAATGCCTGTGCGGAGTCGCCATCCAAACAGGCCGGCCTCCAGCAGGCGCTGAAGTTGGAGCAACAACTCAGACAAAAAAACTATCCTCTCAGTACCGTAACGTACCATGCCCTCCTCAAGACACACGCCTACACCAACAACCTCCAAGCCTGCATTCACACCATCAAGGTACGGCATAGGCAGACATTTTTAGGACCATCGGTCTTCTGATCTGTTTTTGTGTTCCTAAATGAGTTTGTATTTTTTTGCAGGAGATGCTGCAGAATGGCCACGTGGTGACTCAGGAGACGTTTCACTACTTACTGATGGGCTGTTTGAAGGACAAAGAGACAGGATTCAGACTGGCTTTACAGGTGCATACGTGATGTAGAGACACTGTTATTTGCAGAAGAAATGACACTTCATTCAGAGTTTTCAGGTCTTGCTAGTTGGAGAAAAAAAGGCTTCAATATGTCCATATTTGGAAAATCCGATCATGAGCTTTTCAATGTTTGTTGTACCTGCAACTTCATGCACAAGCTCTTGGCCTTTTTTAAATGGTTATAATAGTGATTTATGGTCTGTGACATGGATTGCTCATAGACTTTAAACTCAAACTGTGAAAACATTAAGATCATTCTGTGAAGCGTGTATTGGCAGGACTCGGGCTGTGTAATATATACAGTACAACTAAACGGGGGTTACACAGAGTCAGCATATTGTTGTTTCATTTGAAAATCTGCATATGCATTGATCACAGTCCCTCAGACATCCCACAGCATGGATCTGTTTTTGTAAAGGTGCTATTGATGGAATTTACGTCTAACTTAATGAGCAAAAGAAACCATCCATTTCAAAGCAAAGAAGGACCGATCCAGTATCACGATTAATAATATTGTAAATGTCAAGTGAAGTGTATTGATATTTTCTGACATGTCTTCTGTGTTAATATAATCTCACAGTCATAAGTTTCCTCTATTGTTTTCTGTTTGTTTCAGGTTTGGCGGCAGATGCTAAGGTCAGGGATTCATCCAGACTCCAAAAACTATAACCTGCTCTTACGAACTGCAAGGGATTGTGGGATTGGCAATCAAGCCCTGGCCACTCGTGTGCTGCTGAGTCCTGATTTGAAATATGAGGGGGAAGGTGTGTCATCACAAGTCAAGTCCGATAGTAGATTCAATAATCTGATAGACATTGATTTTCTGGAGAGGCAGTTGTTCATCCAGCCTGAACCACTCAGTGACGCTCTACAGGACAGCAGATACAGCGAGGAGGAGGAGGAGTCCTACAGAGGCAAAGACTCAACCCAGCTGGTACCAGTCAGACAAACTGTCTCCCTGCCTGTTGACTCACTAGATGATTCATCTTCAGCCCCAAATCTGCTGGACGTTTTTGAGGGTAAAAGAGGCTGTGTGGTTTCCCTCTGCGCTGTGGACAGAGTCTCTGATCGGCTTGCCCTCATTGGAGGAGCTGAAGGATTCCTGGCGAAGATGGAAGCTAACAGGCTCAGTCCCGACATCAGAACTCTGACCCTGCTGGCTGACACTATGGAGCCAGGCTTCAAGTCTCTGCAGACGCTCCTGAAGGTCGCCAAGCAGCACAAAGTGAAGCTTGATGTTGCTTTTTTCAACTCTGTGATTCGCAGGGCTGCCAGAGCTGGTGACCTGCAGGGGGCAAAGGTACACACAGGCACTCTCTCAACCAGATAACAGTTACAATCTCTGCTCTTTTTTGAATTTTTAATTAATAGGACCTGTTTACCCAACTTGGAAAACACTATTTACTCACTTACCTATGTGGAATCTACATGTACAGAGAGTTTCTGTTGTAAGGGACAGCTATTTATTGAAATGAATGCTACCACTGATTTATTATAGGAATAATTTTTTTGTTTTCCCTGACATGTAATACGATTTGTTTCATGATCACATAGTTTATCCAGTAGATCTTATGTGACCTTCATAGTTTTCAACAATGTCAGCGCTGTCTGCAGCAACAATGTGTTATAAAGTGAACTATTCTTCAAAGATTAGTTATTAACAAAACAGAATACAGTTTCATAGGATTTGCAGACGAAAATCATATATCACATTATAGTGTTTTTTTATTTTATTGTCTTCTTCACTGTGAGAAGAAAGTGCTGTACAGAAATGTGACAGGCAAAAGCATTATAATGATAACCAATGGCAAAAGCCACAGCAGTGAAAGTAGCAAATATAATGGTCTGATCACTACAGAACACATTTAGATATGGGTTAACTAAACCAAATACTTCTTCCCCACTAATAGTAAAGAGTAAAAATATTGTTTATTGAATTTACTAATTAAATGTGCATGCAGAAAGGTTACTAATTACCATCTTTTTTCCAGGATGTGTTAAGTGTGATGCGACAGCGCCAGGTAAACGTGGACGTGCAGACATTTGGAAGCCTTGCATTGGGCTGTGAGCGGGAGAAGGATGCTCTGCAGCTGCTGAAAACTATGGAAGTAATACAACTAAGTTCTTCATTTGTAAAAACTAGGAGAGACATCCTGTCTGTTCTCGGCTTCTAAGCAACTTTTTTTTCCAATTCTCTCTATATCTATATTCTATCTATATTATCAGAAATAGAAAGTTAAATTCAGTACAGAGTCCTTAGAAATGCCAGTCTGATGGTACAAGTAAAAGACTTTTATACATCTCTAATGTTATTTATTTCAACTTCACACTTGTTTTTGTTTTTTTGCAGGAGGCACAACTAAAGCCAAACGTACAGGTGTTCTCTGCTCTAATTGGCCTAGCAACTCGAAGACTGGATTACATCTACCTTAAAACAATCCTCAAATGTATGAGCACGATGAAGGTGTGGCCAAACGAGGTCATCATCAGACAGCTGGAGTTTGCCTCTCAGTATCCACCCAACTATAACAAGGTCTGGTCTTCAGCCGATGTTCCAACTGATCAGTACATTTGTCATGGACTTAGTTCTTTGATCTGAAGATTCAAATTTTCTTTTTTCTGTTCTAATCCCTGCATCTCTTCTCTTGTCCATATCTGCTCTTTGTCTTCACTTTTCACAGTATAAGTCCAGAAACAACTACCTGATCCAAATCGAGGGATTCCGTGGTTTCTACCAGAATTGGCTGAAATACACGCCTGCTAAGAGTGCTGATGATGAGCAAGAAGAGCTGCAAACAGAGATGGATGCTGCAGAAGGTGAATGCGAGCTGACAGAGAGCCAACGAAAACAGAGAGTAGCAGCAGGGAGATTTAACTCTCGTAAAAAGGACAAGAAAAGCGGCACACTTTCAGTTGGTCTGTTTTGAATAAGCTGTGTAGACCAGAGGCGCCTCTTTGTCAACATGATACACATGGACCCTCTTCCAGACATTTATAGGAATGTGGAGGACTTTGTAACTTGTATTTGAAATAAAATTCAAGTGTCAGTAAATGATTGTGACAGTCAACCTCATCTTGGTGTTCTTTTGCATAATATTATGTTATTTACATTTTGAGGATTTAAGAAATGTGGTGTTGAGTGCTTGCTTTTAGTGTTGCATTGCACACTGCACAGTCAACGGAAACATACACTTTTTTCTGGTGATTCATTAAAAATGTTAGTAACACAATGTGTGAACATTATGTAACTACTGTCACACCAATCCAAAATCAACCATGACAGTAAACCTTAAGGAGAGAATAATTTCTTATTTTGTTTACATCACTTACCCATTCATTTTACATACTGTATGTGTCTCTCTGTAAGTCATGCATTTGTCAACATGAACATGAATTTTACATTGTCTAGTGTGATGAACAATTGTTGAGGTAAATAGTTTGTTAGCCATGGATGGACAGATGGATGGATATATAGATGGATAGATCAATAGATCTTCACCACAAAACTGTCTACATTTCGAGGCATTTTTATTCATATATATTTAGTATATATATTTAGTTCTGCAAATCACACCAAGCATGTACTAAGAGAAAAAACAACATAGTGGTAGTAGGAGAAGTATAAGTATTAAATAAAAAAATATTAACAGGGAATATAGGAGATATCCGTGAATGTGTTTAGAGTCGAAACACCCTCCAGTACGCTGGGTGGCAGTAAAACAGTTTCAATCAGCCAACAAAGAAGAGCTAACACGTCACATCCGGGGGGATTTGAGCGTGTCTTGCGCCAAAAGAAAAAGTTATTTTGTCTGAACAACAAAGGTAAGAAAAACGTCACTTTACTATACTTTATAATTTATAATTTAATATAATGTGTAAGAAGGATGAAAAGCGTTTTCATCTTTGATGTTGACACAAAACGAAACTGTTTGTATTTACACTTATTCTTCAGCTAACTTTTAGTTTCCGGAATCAGAAAAGTTCATCTGAGTGATACTTAAAAAGAAAACACTTAATGTGGACTGTGAAGAAAAGTTAAAGCTAACACATTCACTTAGTCTAGGATAGTTGTTTTATTTATTTATGAGAACACGTTTACAACATTGCAACATATTAAACAAGTACACGAAGGAAGAGTCAATGATAAAAATGCAATCAATATCAGTGCGGTCTTCACCGTCTAACAATTAATGTACATTATTTGTAGCTTGTCTGTTGTATTCTTTATATTTGTAAAAGTTGGACCTGATAAATTTATAAAGCTAAAAGAAAAAAGTGGTAGGACTTGGTAAGTTTTTGTTTAAACTTCATCTTAAATCCTTTTTTCAAAAACGGATTATATATATATAAAAAATAAATAAATCTGAAATTAAGTTCTGTTGTTTGTTTTGTATATCTTCATTTTCTTGGACTAAATTAAATGAAAATGTGTATACATTTTGTTTACCTTAATCTAGTTTTCTCTCGCCCTACAAATAAACCAGCAAAGCAGGATGAACACAATTACAAAACTCAAATGGTCTGTCTTCTGCCTTCACTCACCTGATAACCAGAGTCTTAAAACACTTTCACTGGATGACCGAGATAAAACTATGTTCTTTTCTAGATATTTCTGATGTGTACAACAGTGGACGCCGGAGAAATAATCATCCTCAGTGATGATGAGGACGATAAAGAAGACTGTGACGAAGCCTCAGTTCTTGTTGTGGAGACGGAGGATGTGGAAAAAAAAGGTATGTATTAGAACTACACTCCAGTTTCTTATTGAATGTTGATGTTACAGATGCTTGACACTGGGCTTCCTCTGTGTTTCAGACTGTGTTTTATCTCCAAGTGCTCTGGATGAAGACCTGGTTGTCACCTTCTCCCGCCGTGCTGAGGTGCTGCCTCATGCACGATACGACTGTTCAGTACATCCTTTCTTGTGAGCCATTATCCAAAACACACACTATGAATGGCTGTTTTTATTTATTTATTTTTTTACTTTTGTCACTGACTCTCCTCTGTCCTGCTCAAGGGCTACAGATTGTGAGGTTGGGGCTCCTGTGGCTGAAAACAAGCTGTTTTGTGAACAGTGCTACTGTTACATCTGTGACAAGTTGGCTTCACTGGTAGGTGTGCCCTTCTGTCCAACCTTTCAGAACATGCAGAAAAGCTTGGGGTGGAAAATATCGGAAACAACTAACAATACATTTATTGTGATATATATATATATATATTATATATATATATATATAGCAATGAAACCAGATTCACCCAGTGTGTTTTTAGTTCATGTTAGGCCTACAGTGTGTGATAATCATTTGTTAATATTCAGCATTTAAAATTCAGTGTAGTGAATGCGCACATTTAAAGAATGCATACTAGCTATAACTCACAGTGTATATTTGTCTTTTGTTTTTCATGTTTCACATAATGTGTGTTTGTTTGCAACAATCCAAAATAAATCCAAAAAGCATTTCCACATACGTTGGAATGATTCTTTATTTCCCACTAGTCTTCTGAAAAAGCTTTTATTTGTAATGTGTGGACGAACCATGTCTGCCCCTCTGAGCTTAATCAACACAGGCATAGTTTGTTTTTTTTGTCAGTAACAGACAAATGAAAGTAATACATGTGTGTTTGTGTCTTAGTGTGAAATGTGGTGTCACAAAGGTGTGTGTCACAGCAACAGCCACAAAAGAAGCGACTTCTGGAGCCACCAAAGAAACGCTGCACTGCTGGGAAGACTCAAGAGTTTCAACCTCACACTTTCTGAATTAGACGCTCACCTCCGTCATGCAGGTGATCGCTGTCTCACAAACCAGTAGACACAGAGAGCACACCCACATCAGATCAAACCTCTTTGCTGTACAGCCATGATGTATTTCAGTGGCTCATAATGTGTCTTTCTCTCGTCCAGAGGCCATGCTCCGGAGCTTCAGACAAGAGCTATCGGGTTGGTTCTTAAATTTCCAGAAAGGAAAGTCGTTTGAGGAGTATGGTCTGAAGGTTTTCAACCAGCAAGGTCGCATCCACGAGTGAGTGACTGACAGACTGAAGCTAGCATGGCTGTAACACTGTTCTACAACGGGACTCACAAATCCAAAGACTGACAGTAGAATTTGTGACAGCTTCTTCTATCTTAAATATATTTGCAATCATTTAAATTTTGATTCTCTTTTGCAGTTATAGTGAAGTGTACGAGTTTGTGTCATCATTTCTGAACAAGGCCGATAAGCAGGACGGCAGAGCTGCAGCCGTCATGAATCTAGGAGCCGCTGAGGACTTTATGAGGCATTTTCACGTCACAGGGTACAAACACATCACCACAAACACAAACAAACTTTTCCACTGCATGGTACTGCTTTCCTCATCTCTTTGTCATTTCTGGTTTTCAATCAGACAATACATGGGAGGTTGTTTTTTTTTTTCTTGCTATCATCTGATATATGGTTCCTTGCAATATGAAAATAGTTATGATGCCATGACAGTGCTTCACATCAATGAAGTTGAGTTTCGTAGCACTAAATGATCAGTGGCGATTTGTTTGGAGTTTGTAAGAGGCCCGGTCTCAATTTCCAGCCTGAAGCCTCAAAGTGAATCCTCACGGCGTCAGGTGAAGTTGGTGCGGGCTTGAGAAGGTATAGAAACAAGATGGAACACATTAGCATGACATCACACATTTCCTGGAAACAAGAACATTAACATAAAAGCTATCTATTTTAGCACCTTATCAACATTTAGGGAACAACAAAACACAAGTCCTTGTGCTTTAATTAACCACAACACTTAAGGCTACATGTGGTCACTTAAACATGTTTGAGATTCCTCAAACATTTGTTAATATTTAGTTGGTTGTTATGTTAGTGGGGGGACAATTGCATCATTCATGTCACCAAGTGTGCAATGATCTCTGGGTTAGTCCCAAAGGGGAGAAAAGTGCCTGGAACCAAAAGTCAGTCCAGATGTACTGTGCAGCTATAGGTTAATGGTAAAAGCAGCATTTCCTCTTGTCATGATTATACTTTGGGTTTTTTTAACATCTGTGAAAACATTTTCTTAAAAATTTGATTTCACAGGGCTCTAATCCCACAATCTCCCGCGGCCAATGCGACTGAAGCCAAAAGAATGTTACTGAAAAGGTATAGAGACACACAGATCCCATCTTATGTCCTTACTGTAACCACTGCGTTTGCTCGTGTTACATTCGTCTTCTTTGTGTGTGTTTATCCAGGGTAATATCATCACTGCAGAGACTAATGGTAATGGCTGACTTCACTCCAGAGTTCATCCACAAACTTCAGGAATTTTACAAGAGATTCTCCTTCCCCCACGAGTTAAAGAGCTTGAAGAACAGGTGTGTGAGTCCCCAAAAGTTCCTCTTAAAAGCCTTTATGTGTGTTTTGAGAACATGTAGCATTGATTGTGTGTGTATTTCTTGTTGTTGTCAGACTGTGTGTCCGTCCTTGGGATGATGTCCTGCTGGTGTCGGTGCTGAAGGGACAGAACGTGTCAGGTGTTCGCACAGACAAAGGCAAGAAGGACGTCCTGATAGAACAGTTTTCAATAGTTTTACTGAGAACAGAAGCACTGCAGCAACAGCAGAGGTACACATTGGATACACACACTCCATCTCCCTTATGCACTTTGAAATGAACACACTCCTCACTTGAAGACTACCTGTATGACTAAAACTGGCTTCCACCGTCTGCAGGTACAAAGAATTGTGCCGCTACCTTCGAGTGGTCCAGACTGATGATCCCATGCTGTGAGTGTTCAAATCAACACAAATACTTTAGATATAGATCCTTTTTCTGTAGATTAAAGGAAAGAAGAGTATAATTTGCATCGCTATCCTGCAACACGTTAAAAGATTGTCTGTAGAGGCTCCTTTAAAAGTACTTTTTTACAATTGGACGATCTAGTTTTGCTTGCATCAGTTTTATAACTGTTAATAAATACATCGAACACTTCAAAATGTTTTGATTAATCAAATTTAGAAACTAGAGAAGCAAGGTCAGTGCAGACATTTATTTACTGATTACAACGTTTACCCATCAAAATAGAAGAACTATACTCAACAAAAATATAAACGCAACACTTTTGTTTTTGCTCCCATTTGTCATGAGATGGACTCAAAGATCTAAAATTCATTCCAGATACACAATATTACCATTTCTCTCAAACATTGTTCACAAATCTGTCTAAATGTGTGATAGTGAGCACTTTTGCTTTGCTGAGATAATCCATCCCACCTCACAGGTGTGCCACATCAAGATGCTCATCAGACACCATGATTAGTGCACAGGTGTACCTTATACTGCCCACAATAAAAGGCCACTCTGAAATGTGCAGTTTTGTCTCACAGCAAAATGCCACAGATGGCGCAAGCATTGAGGGAGCGTGCAATTGGCATGCTGACAGCAGGAATGTCAACCAGATCTGTTGCTCGGGCATTGAATGTTCATTTCTCCACCATAAGCCGTCTCCAAAGGCGTTTCAGAGAATATGGCAGTACATCCAACCGGCCTCACAACCGCAGACCACGTGTAACCACACCAGCCCAGGACCTCCACATCCAGCAGGTTCACCTCCAAGATCGTCTGAGACCAGCTACTCAGACAGCTGCTGAAACAATTGGTTTGCATAACCAAAGAATTTCTGCACAAACTGTCAGAAACCGTCTCAGGGAAGCTCAACTGCATGCTCGTCGTCCTCATCGGGGTCTTAACCTGACTCCAGATCGTCGCCGTAACAGACTTGAGTGGGCAAATGCTCACATTCGATGGCGTCTGGCACGTTGGAGAGGTGTTCTCTTCACGGATGAATCTCGGTTTACATTGTTCAGGGCAGATGGCAGACAGCGTGTGTGGCGTCGTGTGGGTGAGCGCTTTGCTGATGTCAATGTTGTGGATCGAGTGGCCCATGGTGGTGGTGGGGTTATGGTATGGGCAGGCATCTGTTATGGACGAAGAACACAGGTGCATTTTATTGATGGCATTTTGAATGCACAGAGATACCGTGATGAGATCCTGAGGCCCATTGTTGTGCCATACATCCATGAACATCACCTCATGTTTCAGCAAGATAATGCACGGCCCCATGTTGCAAGGATCTGTACACAATTCTTGGAAGCTGAAAATGTCCCAGTTCTTGCATGGCCAGCATACTCACCGGACATGTCACCCATTGAGCATGTTTGGGATGTGCTTGACCGGCGTATACGACAGCGCGTACCAGTTCCCACTAATATCCAGCAACTTCGCACAGCCATTGAAGAGGAGTGGACCAACATTCCACAGGCCACAATTGACAATCTGATAAACTCTATGCGAAGAAGATGTGTTGCACTGCATGAGGCAAATGGTGGTCACACCAGATACTGACTGGTTCTGAGTCCCCAGACCCTCAATAAAGCAAAAACTGCACATTTCAGGGTGGCCTTTTATTGTGGACAGTCTAAGGTACACCTATGCACTAATCATGGTGTCTGATGAGCATCTTGATGTGGCACACCTGTGAGGTGGGATGGATTGTCTCAGCAAAGCAAAAGTGCTCACTATCACACATTTAGACAGATTTGTGAACAATGTTTGAGAGAAATGGTAATATTGTGTATCTGGAATGAATTTTAGATCTTTGAGTCCATCTCATGACAAATGGGAGCAAAAACAAAAGTGTTGCGTTTATATTTTTGTTGAGTGTAGTTATTTTAGATGAGAAGAGATTGAAGTTGTTTGTTTGGTTCTGTGTCTCTTTTAGTCTCCAGCAGGTACAAGATCTCATCCCTTTCTTCACAAGTATGGACGGGAACTTTCAGACAGCTCTGGTCAGATTCTTCCCCTCAGTAAACGCTCCCGCCTCCCGCCTCACCCCACCTCTCTTCATGACTTATTTCTACATCTTTAAATTTGCCACAGCACCAAAGCTGGTGGTCAGCCAGCACGATCAGATCTGTTTTCCTGCTGTCATGTGGGAGCCAATAAAAGGTCGGAGACATGCATTTGTTATGGATAACTTTTCACTGAATCCTTTTTTCAAGCGATTGAGTCTCAATTCAAACGCTCCTCTCTGTAGATGCCAAGCCGCTGACTGTTGCTGAGCTGGTGAAGTTCGCTCTGAGGGTGCAGAAATGCTGCTCTGCTGTGTACAACGATGTAAGTCCACAAGTGCATCTCTTTTCATTCACAATCTAAAATTCATCCTGATGCATATCTCAGCTGAGGCTGTCATAAGTTTTGAGTTTTTGTGGTGATTACTAGATAGATAGATAGATATATCGATAGATAGATCGATACTTTATTGATCCTGAGGGAAATTCAAGAAACAAGGACTTACTAAATATCGTGTCCTTCAGACTTTACTTTTGTGCTTCTGTTGTATCAAAACAGGTAAGGCTGTGTTTGGACTTTAATCATGTGGAAGTTTCTTATTCTGGTATTGTGACAACCTATTACCAGTAGTTTTACAATCAATAAATTCAATACATTCTATTACAAAACAAAACGCACTTCTTATATGGTTGTTTTCTTTTTTTGAGATTTTCATATTTGTATGCTTTGCATTGTTTCCTGCTAACGTTGGGCTGTGCGATTTGGGTTTCGATCCCCAGCCGCTGCAGCAACACGTCTGATGTGTCCTTGGGCAAGACACTTAACCCCGAATTGCTCCCGCAGCTTTGTCGGCAGCGTATGAATGGGATTAGCCATCAGTGTGAACGTGTAGTCAGAAGACTAGAAAAGCATGATACAAGCTCAAGTCCATTTAACATGTTTTTGTTCCTTTCTTTTCCAGCCCCAGTGTTGGACTGTTTTACTCAAAGAGGTCAACTCAGCCGCTCTACCAGCACCAAACCCTCAGTTTCTACTTGTATGTGTTTTTGTTTATCACCACTTTTTCAAGTATCCTTTAATCTTTAGAAGCAGATTTCATTCTATAATTCTGTTTTCATGTTCGGACTCCAGGAAGCAAAAGATCGTGTGAATTCGATACTACTGAACATGAATGGGACAAATATATACATCCCTCGGTTTTTTTTGGAGGTATATACGTCACAATCTAAAACTATAAACTGACGCCATACATGTTCAAGGGTGTTAGATGATTAAGTGTGTGTGTGTTTTTTTTTTTTTTTTTACAGGTGTACCCAGATCAGGCTTTGTTACTGTTGGTAACTGGGGCTTTATGTTTTAAGATCCTTCACGGGGCTTTAAGTCCAGCCCTCACTTTGCTCAGCACTTTTCAGGTAACATTTCCCTCTCTTCCACCAACAGTATCCAGGACTTTTACTGCAGGCTGCCAAGGGATTAAATAAGAAGCTCATGATGCGTTACGCTATAATGTGATATGATACATGGCCGACTGTTGTCATGACATTATCTGATTAACTGAAGAATACACAGCACTGCAGACATTACCCAGGTTCTCAATCTGGTCGTAGGTTTGCATCAAACGCCATATTTTAGGCTTCATTTAAATGTGAAGGTTGAACGTGGGGCCTTAGGCGATCGTCTACACCACATATGACTTTAGGTGGCTCTGATGATTTCATCATAGTTTCATATCTCACCTCCAACTCTCGTCTGAAGACCCATGAAAACTGAACAAGCCTAGCCTGTGCGTGTAAAAGACTCTTTTAAATGCTCAGAGTATTCGACCATCTCTTTATCTCAACATCAGAAATGTTGTAAGCTGTGTTCTAGGAAAAAGTCTTCTTTTTACAAAATACCACTCCACTAACATGAGTCTTAACTAAACTCCCAGTGACATTATTTAAACACTGGTACCTGCAGTGAAAACCCAGTGAGTTCCTAATTCTTTTTCAAAGTTCCTTCTGTGAAAACACAGCTGGAGACGTTACCTCCCACCTTTTTTATTTCATTATACTACTGTGGCTAAAATAATATGAATGACATTTTATGGTAGAAGTGGATTTACCCATAGGTTTTTTGGGAATGTCTGTAGCAGACGTGGAGCTAAATGAAAGATCATCATTTCATCCCCTCAGGAGAATGTTTGGGCTCTCGAGTGGCTGAGGGAGAATTTGTCTGTGGAGCGCCTCAGCTCCTTCGTACATGAAGTCACACATGAGATGGAAGACATAACAGGTGGGTGGATTTTTTTTTCAATTGACAATGAATCTCTAAATGTAAGGCACTGCAAGTTTATTAATATAGCACATTTCAACAAGGCAATTCAAAGTGCTTCACACAACACATCATGGCAGTTGTGGGGGGGGGGGGGGGGGGGGACTACTTAGAAGAAGAAAAGAACGTGTTGAGATTTAGCTTGAAATCCTTCACATTAGTATCTATAACCAAAGATCGAAGACTTCTTGTCTGTGAAGGTTCTTCAGGACATGGTCACAAGTTGAACCAAAAAAGCAACTTTTTCGATTTATGTTTCGGTTCTCCTTGCACTTAAAGAGACATACACCAAAACGGAGCGTTCTGAGTGAGCTGGTTTATAGAGGGTCACAAACGTCCTCTGCTGCTCGATTCATGTTATATTCTGACCGGAGCACAGCCCAGATGTTTCATTTAGACCACAGGGAACTGTTTGAAAAGATGGGAAAGGGGGATAATATGACCTCTTTAAATTCATGAAAATAAACAAAAAAACGACTCTGTATGTGTTTGTGTTTCTCAGATGGGGGAAGTTACGTACCCTTTCTTCGTGCCATTATACCCACTCTGTCGTCTTCAACGGAGAGCTGGGACCAGTGAGTCATATTTTACTTCACTTTCTGAAACAAAAGCCTAATGCCCAAAGCTTAAAATGTCTCAAAGAGACAAGAGTTTGTTTTCTTTCCATCCTTGTTAGTAAAGATAGTGAAAGCCTGTGTATTTGATCTGTTGCCTTGTTTTCCATGACCCCTCCTTATGTGGTGGTGAGCAGCACTTACTGTAAGTGGTTCTGTCTCATTTGGTGATCCTTTACTGTCTATCCTGATTGTTGGTGATGATGTAAATGTTCTGTCTTTTCTTCCTGTAGGCAGTCCTTCTCCAGGGAAGGTCCCCTTGCAGCCTCAGCTGTAAGTCATTCTACTCTCAGCTGCTGGTTCTTCTGTTGGCTCTTGCTTTTATCTGTCCTAATCAATGTTTAAAAGACAAAGTGAGCAATGTCAGCATGGCATGTGGCCCAGTGACAAGCCAGTTGGGGTTTTTTGGGGCAGAAAATGACCCCATTATCATGAGCCTTTTATTGTAAAAGCAGCTTTATCTGTCGACAACAACAGAAATAAAACGAGATCTGGAGACAACAGACAGAACTAACTCATTATTGAGCGTAGAGTCAGTACATTGTATGGACGCATATCCCCGCTTAGGTCATCTGTAGCTCCAGTTATTGTAAAAAGATTTATAAATAGTCAATTAACATTTGATTCAATGCTTGCTACAATTAGCCACTTGTGTATGCTACTATATTAATTGTCCTTTTTCTCCTTTTCAAAGGTTGTAGCTGGGCCTGATTTCCACGCTGCAGATCCTGACATCACTGCACAGCTCCTCTAGATGTTTTCCAGTTGAATGATTGATGAGCGACAGATGAATATGTTTCTATGAGCTTCTTTTTTTGTAATACAGACAACAGAATGGACCAGGAGAGACCAGCAGATAATGGACTGATGCAGAGATATTTACATTATTAAGTCACTTTATTTTGTTTAATACTTAAGCAACTTCATCAGTTTATGTTCATGCTGATGGTCTAAACCGGATACTGAAGCTGCACAGTGGAGAACTGTTGGTATAGAAACTGAAAAAGTTGAGTGTTTTTTGAGACATGATGAAAAAAATAAAAATGAAGTCCTCTGGATTGCTGAATTATTGCTTTGACTGCTTAAACGAGAATCCTATATATTTTAATGTATCTTTATTTTTTATTTTATATATTTTGTTAATGGCAGAGGGGGAAATTGTGGTTTGCACTCTGTTATTTTAGAGGTATGCTTCACACACAGATCTGAGTCGCACACATGCACAAGCAGGACCTGTGGATATGCATCAGTGGAGAGTCAGAGTGCAGCAGCAGCCCCCACTGAAATTGCCCTCTGAGCTGGTGGCGGTTCAGTGCCTTGCTCAAGGGCACCTCGGCAATGCGTCAACCCTCTGGTTCTCAACCCAAGTCCAAATGGACTGAGCTACTGTTGCTCCTAAAAGCACAACTGTGTCAGAAGTGGGATTTCGAACCCACACCTCCAGGGGAGACTGGGAGACATATACATAACTATACATAAAATCAGCTGTGTTTTTTAATGTAATTGTAAGATACTTCTTTCTCTTTTCCAACATTTATTTATTTACTTAGGTTTAGCTTAAACCTGTCAAAGTAAAGCCACTGTGTACTCTAATTTAAAGACATCAAGGTGGGCTTACTTTGTAGCCTTTGTAAAGAACATCTCCAGTATGATGAGAATGGGGTCATATCCTTTCGGCTGTGATGAAGAAAACCTTGGCTAAAAAACTTGACTTTTTTTTTTTTTTTTTTAATGTAACTTTCAAGTTCAATAAGGCACCTTATTTGAAGACCAGTTTAAAGTTGTATCTTTCGTCTAGAAAAATTATCTCTTTCAGCGACTTACTGCTAGCTTCAGTTTTGTAAAACAGTGATTTTTTTTGTACTACAATTGCAGTAAACTTGCACTTTGACTTTTTTTTTGCACAGATCAAACAAAATGTGTAAAATTACGTGGTTGTCTGTACACTGTTATTTGTTATTGCTTTTTTTGTACAGTGGTTCTTGTCTGGCAACAGGTCTCAAAGGTTTACCTGAGGGAGAAAAAAAATGGAGTCAAAAGTATATAAAGCATCTTATAAAAATGCTAGTTTAGTTCTTTATTTTTGTTTTCCAATGTTTTATCCCTTCTGAGGTCCAAACTGCAAAACTTTTCATCAAATATACAGTATGAGATGGGTTGAAAAATATCTTAACTGTTGGTTCCTCAGGCTAGACTAGTTTAGGTGTGTAGTGAAATTATGCCTATCAACAGAAGTTCTCCTTTACACAAGTGTTAAAATAGTTTATTTCAAAAAGTGAAGACTTTTTAAGTTTATATGTTGCATGGAAAATACAACCTATATTTGCATTAAACAACACAATCATGTTAAACTCAGTGCATTATACAGCATCTAAACTGGTTCAAATTACAGCACAACAGTAAACCTTTAAAGTAAATAATGACAAGTTCATGTAATTCTGAACCATCAAGCTGCAAAAAGTCAAAGTAACAACATCTCATACCTGTTGTTTTTGGCTGCTTATATTATTCATTTTTAATTCTAGGCTCAATATCTTCACTTTCAGTCGACGTGATTCAGAAGTACCAGTAAATTCTTCATTTTAAAAACATCAAACTTTATAAAAAGTCCAGTGTTTCTGTTGTGCAGCCTGTAAGCATGTAAAAGTCGGAGGTGCCAAAGAGGCAAAAGTGCATATCATCCAGTACGATGTAAAGCACTCCTTACAGTATTCAAAAATAATAAATCATGCACACACACTCCCACTACAAATAAAAATGTTCACTTTTACAGGTGGCATATAGTGTAGCAGTCTTGGAGAGAAATCAGTGCATTAAAGAAGGATTTAAATAAACAATCTTTATAAGTGGCTCATAATTTTTTCCATACAGTGTTTATGTTGTATTTGTATTTCTGTGCAGGTGAACTGAGCTGAAGGTGAATCTTAAAACTGGCGGTCCACGTCCTGCATGACGCTGACTGATGAGATCGGAAAGGAATTCAATCACTCTTAAATCGCTCTCACTGCTGCAGACTCCTTGTGTCACCAGACTGTCCTCCTTCTCATCACTCCCTGCAGCAGTCTTTAGGTGTTGTTGTAAAGCAGGATTAAATGTATACAGCAGAGCCTGGTTGGTCAGTGCAGTCAGACAGCTCTCCAGGTGCAGCAGGTAGGTGATGCCCCGGCTGATGCCGGTGTGAGAGTCGGCCAGTCTGCTGATGAGCGTGCCGGAGTATGACGGACAGTGCAGCGTCCTCTGGTCCAGGTCCAGCTTAGCCAGATAACGACTGTAGCGAGCCAGAGAGTGAAGGATGCTGGTTGACAAGCTGGAGGGTGATCTGGGGAAAGAAGAGTTGAGTCGTTGTTACCTTTTAATGACTTGTTCATTTTAATGAATTAAGGGCTAAATGATACTGTATGTATTGAAATTAGAAAATGGGTAAATCAGCAATATTAACACTACTTCAATTCAAGCTTTCAAAAATGCTTTTAGCCTTTCTTCTGTTTTCTCAATTCATTTTAAAATTGATATTTTTTTTTTTACATCTCTTGCACCTTGGCCTTTGTCTGGCCATGTTGTTTGGTTTCTTAGGTTGCCTACTGAGTTGTGTAGTTGTGTTGATATTCACAATGTAATAGTCCTAAAAGGACTTAAAGGCAACTTCACCGTAACAACAAAAGATTATAAAACATAAACATTTTAAGCTTTCACAAGAGGTTGTTTACTTTGATTTAGCAAGATTGTTAGTTCTGCTGGTGAAATGCTAGCAGGTGACCAAGAAAAGATGGAAGAACATCTCAACATAAAGGGATTATTTGTGATGCAATTGATAAGGCAAGATCTGAAAGGAAGGAAGAATTCAATAGTACCTATGTATTCCTATCAGTCTCCAGGTGATTAGGTCGGTCAGTTGCAGCGGGGCATTTAAACATGGCATCACAGCGTTTCTTTCAGGACCCGGGGCAGGCAGAAAGAGACTCAGAGCATCCACCATTTTTCTCACTAAAGTCTCATCACCTCCGATGACAACCAGCGGCCGGCCACTCAGGAGACAGAACAAGGCATGCTGGGAGAATGAGTTCTGTTTGAGGAACCTGAGGGCTCTGAGTCCAGCCTTCCTTCTCCGTCTCTTATGGGATTGGATGTTGCTGTAGATGTTTTGTGTGGGAGAGGGTGGGTCTGAGGTGAAGCTGGTGCAGTCAGACGCCTCCTCGATGCTCACCAACCTGAGAGGTGGGCAGGGCCGGGTCCACATCTCGACCTCGCCCAGGGCAACAGGAGGAGAGAAGTAAACATGGAGGTTGGGTGCAGTCTTCACCGTCTGATTGACGTCAGAACACATGGACGTCGACTCCGTCGCCTCTTCAACTAACAACAGTAATAACAGGATCAATACATGTTACACATCTCTGTCTGTCCCCAATGACACTTGTTTACAAGACAAAGAGAGGATCAGACGTGTTTTATACAAACTCATTAGAGAGACAACCCAAGGGGGATACAAAGAAACCTCAAACTGTCAGTCACAATCGGCAGGCCCACTGCTTTAACTCCTGTATAAATAACTCGAGTGCAGTGTGCTGGTGCAATGACAGAACAGTATCAATATTTCAAAGGGCCTCCTCTTGGTTTTATCTCCTGTGTACGTGGTTTACATAATACAACTTGTTTAACACCTCATTGCCTCTTTGTGTTGTTTACCTCAACACATATTGCTGTAGCTATGTTGTCACAGTCATAAAAAACAGAAGGCTTAATCTGCCATGACAGTTAGCTGTTAAAAACATAAAACTGCAAATTCATGGCTTGTACCACTCACTTATTGCTGAGTCATAAGTCATTGTGTTTAACAATCGACTTCACAGCCTTTAGTTAAAATGTTAACCTGAAAATGTAGAGTTAAGGGAAATTACACAAGCCCCTTTCACACAAGACCTCTTGACATTTTCTGGGCAATCTCAGAATTTTCCAGAATTGTTTGCCTCGTATACTTGCTCCTCCCAGCAGGAGATTTCAAATGTTGTCCTGTTTAGTTTAGGGATGTCTCTGTAGATTGTGAGAAAGATTGGTCTTCCTTCATTGTGATCGTTTACGGACCACTTCCACTAAAACATGTGTTCGGACGTTTTGCAACACAAATAACAGCATGATCGTGGCGACTCGGGCAAGCACTGAAGAGTAGAAAGAAAACCCCGCTACACGCCTTGTTCAACTGGACTACATGTTAACGCTGTACACAGGAGGGCTTGCAGGAACAACAAGTTTCTACAGAGTCCAGGTGAACAACTTTGGCTGTTTTCGTTCACACATGCACCCCATGCAATGTCATCAGACATTACAAGTGTCACAGATACATTACCTTGCAGTGGCTTAGATGACTTCTCAGGACCTTTGCTCTCCAAACAATCTGTAACCTTCTTCTCTTTAATTAACACCTCACCACTGACTGCCGTTTGCTTTAAGGACTCTTCTCCGTCAACTGCTGATCGTTCCTCTTGACCAGGCTCTTCTCTTCCATTCTCACTTGCTGACGCAGTTGCATTTGGTTTACTCTCCTCTTTGAGGACATCATCGTCAGCATTGGACTCAATCAGTGTCTCTGCCTGGCTCTCAAAGCCGTTACTCAGAGGTTGCTGCTCTGCCTCTTCCTCTGTGATGGCGGTGAGGTCTTCAGGAACGATGGACTCAGTGGTGCTTAAGACCTCGATGCTGTCCTCGCTGTTAGCCCGCCTGGCGTACGCTCGCACACGCCTGTTGCCTGAATCTGCTGCTGCTCGCCTTAAAGACGAGTCCGCCGTCATGACTGGTGTCTCTGTTGAAGAGAGCCATGTTAGAGAGTATGAACTGTAATTCCACTGCAGCGCTATGAACGTGTGGATTCTTTTTTTCAATCGGTCATTTCACCTTTACAATGCCAACATGAAGGAAAAACACTTTTTTATACACTTGAGTTGTCAGGTGAGTTTTCTGAACTTAAGTACTCTTATTTTAATTTCACCCTCTAGATTTATTGTCATCAGTGCGGTCATGAGATGGATTTTTTCATACCTCTGCTGTCAGATCTTGCGACTAAATGCTGTGTCCGATAAGACTTCTCAGTCCCAAGCACTTCAATGCTGTCCCCGCTGCTCACACTTCCCGTCATCTCTATGGCAGCGCCAGGGTCAGGGGTCACTGTCCCGGAATCTCCTGCATCCATCTTGATGGGAATCTCCTCCACACAGGACGAGAATGACTCCAGGCTCATGGGCTCTGATTGAAACTCCTCCCTGCTGCTCTTGTTCCTCATCTGTAGCTCTGCCTCGGCGCTCTCTCTCCCCTCCTCCTCGCGGTCTTCTGGGCTCCACAGTTCAAACATGAAGTTGACGAGCTCAAGCCTTCTGGACAGCCAGCGTGTGAGGCGAGCAGTTTGCAGGGCGCCTCTATCGCCGCGCAGGCGTCGCTCTGTCTCACTGAGCTGCTCCTTCATGAGCGACAAGAAGTAGGAGTTGCAAAGCTCGTGCAGTGTTTTCAGTTGACGCTCAGACCTGCAGGAGGTGGAGGAGAAGAAGGCGTACGGGGGACATGGCTCGAAAGGCATTAATGCAGACAGATCGGTGAGGGAGTCGGCTGGGTCGTAGGGTAGGAAATTTGGCTGTTTCATTTTCCTGTTTGGGTAGGAAGTGACCTGGCGGAGGAGGTCTCTGTGAGTAAAGATCAAACGCTCCACAGCTTCCAGCTCATCCTCTGACTCCTCTTCTTCCTCGGCCCTCAGACGTTCTGGGTCCTGTAGCAGAGTGAGCCGTATGAACCTGAAACAGTTAAAGAGTCGATAAGCAGACTTAGACAGCTGAGCTACATGTGCTCATTGTTATCAAATAGAAGAAACACTCTGATCTTACTCCAGCTCTTGTAATTTCCTTTGCAGTTCCATCGAAAACGCTTGTCTGTTTCCCGTCTTCAGGCTGTCGGCGGCCTGAGAGAAGCACGTCGATAGCTCAGAGTAGTTCTCCATCAACTTCCCCTGGTCTGAGCACACGTACGCCATGCAGAAAGGACGCACCATTCCCCGAGCCTCCAGGTCATACAGCGTCATGTGGTGAACATATGCAAATGCACTCTCGCCAGAATCTCCCAAAACCACTTTAGAGTCCTCATTGAAGTTGAGCCGGGGGCCGGGGGAAGCAGGAGGGGCGTGGCCAGGGCCGGACGCCTGGTAGTCCACGGACATGATGCGAACAGAGAAGTGGTTGAGGTCGAACGATCCGATGGCTCTGGAGTCGTCTGGTATTGTCATCACAGGCTTCGGCCCGACCTTGAAACACACAGCAGAGGTCGGAGGAGACAATGTCAGCTCTGATCTCACACAGCTTGTAAGTATTATTTTAGTTTATAAAATAGTCATTTCTTGAAGTGGGGTTAAATAGCCACAGGTGATGCTGCTCAGCTCAGTCCCTTCAGAAATCGGTTGGAGAGCCAGTATGGAAGCAAAGCAAAACACAGCTACAGGTCGACGGATTTATACGACAAAGTTAAGAGACGACCTACCGTAAATTCCGTACTATTGAGCGCACCTGGATATAAGCCGCACCGGCTAAAAATAAGTAAATAAATGTATTTGTACATATATAAGCCGCACTTGATTATAAGCCGCAGGTGTCCACGCTATAACAAGAGCTATTTACACAGACGTAGGCTACCGGTAACATCCGCAAATACTGTAGCGTCCGTACGGACGTTAAAGGACGACGAGAGCGTTCAAATAATAACTTTTAATAACCCGATCACTGTCAGCCGTGACCACGCCGTTTACAGCAGAGAGCAACACATAACTTGCCGTAACAATCCAACTCTCTCCCCCAGCGTTCTCTCATACAGCCACTCAACACGTTCTCGCTGGTGCATTCACTGACTCTCCACATAATCGGAATTATGAACACATTATCAACTACTGACTTTACAACATGAACCGTTACAACACGAAGCCTAGCCGACGGTGTCTGTAACACGGCTGATGAAAAAGATGACCGTAATATATTTCACAAGAAAAAGTCCATCCATTCACTGCCTCAGAATGACTTCATTACTCACTTCCTCAGTCTCTGTTGTCGCTGTCAGTGTCATCTTAACGTGCAGCAGCTCTGTTAGCTTCTTTGACAGCCAGGTCGATCGCCTTTAACTTGAAAGCTGCATCATATGTATTTCTCCGTGTGTTTTCCATCATGAGGGTGCGTGCATGAAGCGCAAAATGACTGATATTAAGATCCGACGTGACGAAGTCAAATGTTTTTGCGGCACAAGCTCATTGTCCCCCATAAAAAATCCATGCATTAGCCGCACCGGAGTAGAAGCCGCAGTGCTCGAAGTGTGAGAAAAAAGTAGCGGCTTATAGTCCGGAATTTACGGTAAATACAATCACAATGTAGGTGCACAATTCATTTGTAGCACTTCAGTTTGCCATCGGCAAGTCACTTTGTTTCACTTCTGCACACCTCCTACGACTTCTCCAGCCTGAAGCAAGACATGTCATTTACTTCAGATAGGAAAAAAGGGGACACTTATATGTACAAAAACATTCTGTAGATGGACATTTAACAGGTGTGACAGAGAGAAGGGGGTAACATCCCAAGTTACCTGGTGATGTCGGTGTGTAAACTGTGAGCCCATGCCTACAAACTCACCAACCATCCCTGATCCACTGAAGGAACTTCTTCAAATGTTCACAAATGAAATACCAAAACCATGAAAGCCAAGTGTAAGTGTGTCTTGAGAGTAAGTTTGAAGCTCACACAGTTTTGTTATTGCACAATTATACAACCAAGGGTTCACATGATATGTTTAGGCTATCATATCCAAATACGCTGTGTCAGGCCTTTAAAGAGGAAAACTGTGGAAGTGTCCTTTAAACAACTATGGAAACAATAATCTTTAAAAAGACTGCATAACTAAAGCTTAACGTGTGTCAGTATTTTTTGTGTGTGTATTTTTGGATCATTGGCATACAGGTGAGAGCTGTGCTACAGCTTCAAAAACAATGGAAAAATACAAACAGGAACTATGCACAGGATCAGTTTGGCAGTGTTTCGCTCTTGTTCAGTCAGATTTATTGTTATTGTTGTGTGTTTTGGGATTTAGTGTCACTTAGCTGCTGTGATGAAATATTACATGATTACCTCTCTGTCGTCATCATTACAGTCTAAGTGGGAATTTGGCACTGATATCAAAGACACCGGTATGCCAGTGTTTCTCCAGTTTTCTTAAGTTTTTCAACTTGACATCTTTCAATGTAAAAACAATGACAGGAGGGATTTAAATAAACGTTATAAACATCAAATCTAAACTGGAAAACAAATGGTTTCTATTACTATAAGAGAGCCAAAAGTTTCAGTTTTAAAGTATATTTGTGATTATTACAAGTATTCCCTCTGTGTGTCTGTTCTGTGTCCGATTTTTTAGTTATCAGGTCTTTCTTGTAAAGGAGATCGAAATCGAAATGATTTTATGAATCCCATAACAAATAAATAATTATCATCCAGACGATGTGTCAGTGAATGTACTTTATTTTATGATATCAAGCTAAATATTGTTTTTTTTCTCTCTATTAATTTAAACCGTTTATGCAAAATGACTGTTCACCTTTTAAATGTTGCACAGAATTAAAAGGAAACTGCACCACTGGTTAATGTCAAAATAAAAAAATGTCTCTACACTTAAATGCATTGCAAAACAGGCTTGTCTTTGAATGCATTTTTCATTTCAATGTATTGTAGGCTACATGTCTATTCTATTCTTGTTCTATAATAAAAGTCTAAAAGTTAAACACTCACCTGCTCAGAGAATTCAGCCACCAGAATAAAGTCTCTGTGAAACTGGGCAGAGGTGATCCAGGGGTTAGACGAAGGTAGAAGGGGTACAGACAGCTCGTCTGGTAGCCCCTGGGACTCCTGGTCCTCTTCTCCTTGCCCGAACCCCTCAGTACCGGTGAAGGCCAACAGGTCCGGAGACCCGATCATGTTCAGACCGTGAGCCTGGGTCTCTTTGATCAGAACATCGCTACGCCCCGGTGCAGCCCGGCCTGACGTGTGTGAGTCAGCTGTTCACACAGCCGCTAGACGAACAGCGCGTTGAAACACTTTTACGCAGATGTCTACATTCAACAGGCGATTAAAATAAACTCGAGTCGTACCGAATGAAAACTCGAAGAACTTTCCAAATAGTCTCCATTAAACAAGAGCAGTCCCGTAAACAAGCGGAGTTTCACAGAACTCAAGGGGGAAGTGAAAGTTCCCTAAGGGCGCCACAGAGTCACACGGCACGCTAACCTTTAGTCCCGGGATTTGTCTTCCTCCTTTTTCCTTGTTGTTGTTGAGCCATAGCCTACTACTTCACGCTCAAACATTGAGCCTCGGTGTCACGTCTCGCCCCCGGTAAAATGAACCGTCGGCATCCTTAGTAGGCCATGTGACAGTTGGTGGGGCTCGCGGGGTCCGTTAACTTCAGTGTGGGATTTGAGAAAGCAAGCTCGCGCTCCGGAGTCAAGTCATGAGCGTCAGTAGAGGCTGCAGCTGCCGTCAGTTTCAAAATAAAATACTTTTAAACGTTTTCTCTCGACTGAAGATTTACTTGCTTGTTCCTTTACTAATTTATTAAACTAGCAGCAAGGACTGTCCCTGAAATCCTCCTGACCTGGTAGACAGTAAAGACATTCATACTTGCACCTCACAGGAGGAGGGGACTATCTGTCTGAGGGGAGGGGTACCAAGGATCTAGTGAGGCAACACATGATGTCAAAAGAAGCAACAGATTCCTCTATCCAATGCTATAATTAGAATTTTTGCCTTTATATCTGTGCCATGTGTAATTCAACAGAATCACAATATCAACAAAGGAGTTGAAAATAACCTACTGGCAAAAACCAACAACATAACGCAGAAACATAATTAGGTGCATGGAGATCAACAAGTCAATCAGTTACAGTTTGTGGTCGTGCACTGAGAATAAATCTCCTCCTATACTTGCTCAAGATGAATTCTTCTGATCATATCATGCTGCTTTCCAACATCGACTCACTCAGACTTTTAAAGGAAAATGTTACAGGGTGGCTGGATAAAGTCAGAGTAAAAAATGTGGCGCTTTGCATTCACACATGTTCCTCCTGCAAATACTTTGCCAGGAGTTTTGTACAACTGTGAAAAGGGCTAACATTTAGGATTTGGGTGTTTTACCTGTGACAGCAATTTCGGTTACAAGGGGGACCAAGGCCACTCTCTAGATCAGCCCTTGGATAAATGTTAAACAAGTTTAAAAATAAAATTTAAAAGCCAAATTACAAAAGAAATGTTTTGATTTCCATTTGAAAATAACACAGTATCTTGACACATTGATTTAGAGTTTACAGTAGGCTATGAATGAAAACAAAATGCTTTTGTACAGTCCTGCATGTACCCTTAAAACAAGGGTAAGAGAACCTTGTAGGCTACAAGGCAAATCAGACAAAAACCAACACTGTCAAATACAATAGGGAACTGATTCCCTTAGATGATCTTTACAGTTTTTGTTAAAGCAGTTCTAAAGAGTTTTTGCTTCACCTGGTAAATGTTTTTGTAAATGCAGTATTACAGATATTTAACTGCTTTTAATTTAGACTTCCTTACTGATAATTGCTGGTTTATGCCATTTAGTAAACATCAAGAAGAGTAGAAAAAAAGACCACAGTTACTTGTATTCAACCTATCCCAAACTAGTTAAACATGGTATAAACCAAATAAAAGCTAAACTTTGAACAGCACCTTAATCTTCCATTAGTACGTGAGACTTGCTTGCACCTATGAACCCTCTTGAACAAGTAAGCCTACTTATTAAACAATGAAACCTGATATGAACTTCCCAAACCTCTAGTAAATGTATTTGAGAGAAATGTCTTCTGAAATCATAATCCAAAAATCCTTCAGGACAGATTGCTGGTGCAAGTATGGCAGTAAAACCCATTCAAAACGAAATGAATTAGTATTTAAACCTATTGTTAATGTGGGAACTCTTTTCATAAACCAGTCATCATTTTATACACATTTATACACATAAATAAAGTTTAATCTCTTGCATGCCATTGCAAAGTTTACATCTCAGAAACCATAAGTGTATAAACAAGTGAAACCTGTAATAAACCCATTTATCTCTACAATAATTCATTATACATTCAAAAAAGATGGAAACCTGTTTAATACTGTATGTAATATCAGCTAAGCTGTTAAACCTGTGTAGAGAAGTGTAGTGAAGTCAAAGTAAAAATCAGCATGAAGTAGAACTCCTCTGAGTGCCTCATAGTTCCACTTAAGTACAGTACAAAAGTACTTTGTTGTACTTTCAACAGCCCACACTAGTCCATTTACTTTTTTTTTTTTACTTTTGAAAGAAAAAGTAGTTTCCTCCAAATTGAAAATGAAACATGCAAACAAAGAACAAACACTTCTGCCAGAAAACTAAATTTTACCTACATATGAAACTTCATGACACCCAACAGAGCTTCATTGACGGAGGATCTGTAACGAGGAGGAGCTTCAGTTTCTGACCAAGGCAGCTCATCAGTGATGTCTAGTGATGGTCTGTGACCGCCCTGCCAGGACAGAAAACTTTTAGACCTAACAATTTATTTTTTACACCTGCAGTAGTATGCAACGCTCATATTTCAGTGAAAAGCAATAATACTAAAAGTGTCTGTAGTAATAAAGTAGTTGTCTTGTATTTAAACACTTTCTACCAGTACCTTTCCTGGGCTGATACATCTCATTCCTGATGTGTGGAGAAGAATGAGGCAGTCTGACCTGATTTTCTACTTCACAAATGTTAAATCTGTTATCACTTTTAAGAAGTTTTAGAATAAACAACCTACATGCCCCCCGAGGTGTATATATACATACATCAGCAGGAGAGAAGAAAGTTTGCATCAGTATGCAGGTAAAAAAGAAACTTTACTGTTGTGTTTACGCTCGAATGAAATTAGGGCAACATCCTTCATGAATCTCACATGAAGATGGCCAGTTAACGAGTGATGCACCATTCCTGGTGCTTTAATCTGCCAAGATCCATCATCTCTGAGTTTGCCTTTAAGGCTTTGTCATATATTACTGTGGTTCATGTGACATGATGGAGATCCTTCATTTTTGGTGTTCAGCTGATGCTGGTTATAACTTTATTAGAGTAAGACGATAAAAAAAAAAAACCCGGGAAAACCAAGAATGAGAATCTAGACAATTGCTTTCATTTTTATTTGCTGTTTCACTGTTCACTCAGAAAATCCAAATTCTTTCACTCAAGACTCAAGAAAACACAAGCCAAAGAAATAACCACACCATTCATACTGCTTTAAAAGCAAGATCTTAAAATTATTAGGCATCTTTCAATCATAATTTATAAAGAAACTTAACCCAGGTGACAGAACACTTAACAATATGAACAAAATACGGCTTAACATCGACCTCCACTATAAAAAAATGTACACGTTGAGTTTAATAAAACCTGGTCAGACTGAGATGTTATTTGAGTTCAGCTAAATTTGCTCATTTTCAGCAGAAAATTATATTTCTTTTTATATCGCTAGAACATAATAAAGTAAATGTATGCAGAGCAAACGCTATAAATTATAGTACAGAAAGAAAAAGTCTCTCCTGCTGTTAATGGAGAGACTGTCTAATTATTCAGTTTGCACTGACAACCTGCAAAAAAACAAAACATCACAGACACTTAAAAGCCGACTTGTCTTTAGTTTGAGAAGAGTTGTGATTAGGCACATTGTTCAAGATAAACACTTCCTCAGCTCCTTTTACTTGGCACTTCTCATTTCCACAAAGTGAATATCACTTTCACATGAACAGATTTCTCTTTGCTTTTCCTCCTTCAGCGTAGACATCGTCTGTCTGTCATATTGTCATTCCTGCTGTGCTGCGTTTCCTTGTTATCTAAGCAGAATGGAGAAGCTAAGAAATAAGGGAAGTCAGCCTACAGAGAACTACAACAATGTCTATGTTTGTCTGATATTTGTTATATTAGCAATATTTCCGGCTCTGACACAGCGCAGTAGAGCATGAAGCCCATCTGATCCACCTGGTCCTCTGACAAGCTGCTCAGCAGATTGACAGCAGGCTTGAAGTAACTGTGCAGCGCCCCTTGTTCCAGGTAGCCAATAAGCTCTGTGATACATTGCTGGAACCTCACATCGAGGCTGACCGCCGACCAGTCGCTCTCACTGTCACTAAGATGCAGGATCAGGTTTGCCAGGGCGGCTGCCTTGAGCGCTCGCAGTGCAGGGTTCAGCTTGCACACAGCTTTGAGGATTTTAAGAGTGTGTCTCCGGCATCCATCGTCAGTGCTGTCAAGCTGAGCCAGGCGCTGAGTCTCCCACGGGTAAAGGGACAGGTGCCAGGCGTTGACCCAGGGAGAGGTAAGCTCAGGCTGGCAGGTCAGAGCCACATCTTCCTCCCTCAGCACAGGCAACATGGAGATGAAGAGGGGCTCAGTACTATCGGCCCCTGTACTTGCAGGCCTAAAGGATTACAGCAGATGTAAAAACTTTTAGAGCAGACACACATAGTTCTATACACACACATCCAATGCTTACACTATATTTAAAACTTGGATGCCTACTAATAATCCAGCAGGTAAGGAAGCCCTTTATCCATCATCTGGATTGATGTTTCAAGTTTCCTGTTTATTGTAAATCAAACATTTACTCTAATTTTAGCTCTATTTTTGTCTTCTCCATCATAATAAAACAAACTTCCATAAAACTTTAGCATACTGTTTGGACAGGTTGATATCAGTGATTTTCTTGAGAATGGACTTGAAAATTAGAGCTGTAAGGTTTAATCGATTAGTAATCAATAAAATGAATAGCATGTTGGGATTTATAAAGTGAGTTATAATGTGTTATTATTATTATTACAAAATTATATATATATATATATATATATATATAGTCTTGGATCTTAAAGTAATTTATTACAGCCTTTTCTTTTAGTCCCTCATCATTTAATATATTCCTGTCCATTTAAGATTATATTTCCCATCCATCATTCCTCTGTGCATGCTTTTGGTATAAAAGGTGCTATGTACATAAAGTTGAGTTCAATCACAACCCCCCCCCCCCCCCCCCAAAAAAAAAGAAAAAAAAAAAAAAATCCATTAGAAAATGTGAGGGCATGAGCACGCACCTTATTTCCACTCTCAGGTCTGGTCCCCCCAGTACAGGTCTGACTAGACAGTCCAGAGTGCTGCTGATGGAGGGCCAGTTAATAGTTTCCATGACACTTTTACTGAACATGTTCATAACAGATTCTGCTGACAGGTAACCACCGACCAGGTACCTAAAAGACACAAGGAGAGAATTTGTTAATAGCTTTGTTTTTCCAGTACAATATTTTTTGTATACCATTAGCAACATATTCACTGAATACTGCTGCTTCATGCAATGAAATAAATTGTGAAAAAATAAAGTTTGTTAAGGTTTATTTAAAACAGGCAGAGTTAGGGACAGGCGAACATATGGAGGAATAAAACAGGACCAAGTATAGAGCCTTAGGGTGCTCCATATTAAAGAGATCACGAGGTTTGATCCTTTTTTTTCCTCTCGAAAGGTGGATATCAAAGAGCGCTTGGCAAAAACAGACTGGCAGAGTGTCTGTATTATTAGTGACAAGCGATATAAACAATCGAAAGAGAGATGACTATAGCAGATGTCAGAGCACATGGTACCATCTATTCTGCAAAGTTGTGATAGGCATATTTTTTAAAGGTCAAAAGAGACCAATCAATTAAAAGTAAATAAAAATCACAATAATCATGAGTGGCAGCCAGAATATCAAATTCATATTTCCATGCAAGACATGTTGGCACGAGGATTTTTCAAATGATAATTTCGGCATTCATCCAAAAAGTTTGATTGTTAACAACGTAAAACGTAGGATGAAAAATGTATTTATAATCCAAGAGTGATCACCTGTCCCAGTAACTGCGTCCTCTGGGAAAATATTCCAGATTGATCCGTCGGACCATCCAGTGCAGAGGGTGTGTGAGCAGTGTTTCCTCTCCGGGAATGAGACGCCACAGAGAGGCTTCCAGCTGTAGGGGCACCAGCAGACACGCATGGTCTGCACTGACCACCTAAACACACACACACAAATCCAGGCGGCATTCAACTGACGACTATACACAAGTCTATATAATAAAATGATTATTATGAGCCACAGAAATGACATAGTGTTTGTGTTTACCTGAAGGTCATCTAGAAGGGAACCTCCGAGGCTCATTTCTCCGAGGGGCATGTCAGGATGACGACTGTGTAAAAAGCCTTGGATCTCAGTGCAGATGTCCAGAGCCAGAGACTGAGCCCTCTGAACCTCATGTGGAGCGAGAGCCACTCTGCTGTGGTAGTACTGCTGCAGCCGATCCTAAACACAGTTCAGGATGGTACAATGTCAAGAAAGGCTCGCAAAAACAGTCAGGACAGCAGCTAACGGTGTTTGGGTACAGTATATGCTCTGTGTGTGGAGGCATACAAACTTAATGTCCAGCTTAAAATGCAGTTTTGAGGTTTTTCTTCCATCCACTGGGAATAGAGAGCAGCAGTCTCTTAATTAATACAACATTCAAACTCTGCCTCTAAGCAGACTTAAGAACATGATAGGATTATGTCCTGCCACTGAAGAGAAGTAAACAGCATACAAAGAATGCTGGTTTTTTTTTCTTCCTGTAACTGCTTTTAAAGAGCGTTCAAGGAAGATAAAAATCACTCAAAACTAGTGTGATTACAACAGTTGTATAGAACACACACACACTGAACAGATCATTTCATGTTCCTCGTACAGAACCCCCCCCCGCCCCCCAACAACATTTCTGCCTGTCGTTTTGTTCTGCACAGTAACTCTGAGCTTTTTCATGCATGTTTGACTTCTTCTATACAGCCAGTGAACAACCCCCAAGGATTTTCATTATGCAGGGCTCCTGTGGCTCTGCACAGAACGTGTGTCCCCTAAGCACAGTGCTTTACAAATCTCATTACACATGCAGAAATGACTGAGCCACTGCTATGCAACACTGAATTCATAATCTGCGCTTCAAAGAGCTCAAAGGTGAAATGTGGGTGAGAGTGTACCTGCAGGCTTAGGACACACAGCTGGAGCCTCTTGGACTTTGAGTCAGGTTTAGGCTGAACCTCCAGGGGCAATGTCTGATGTGGTTGGCACAGGTCAGCTGATTGAGGAAGAGGTTTAAAAAAACAAAACAACAACACATCAGTGATGATAGTAGCACATATCAGATTTGATTCCATGCTATTTCTGTGTCTTCCGGCCTGAAAAACTTTCAGCTTCCGAGATGCAGGCGGTACCTTTCTGCTGTCTTGTTGCCTTGGCGACGTGTTTCATCACCACACCTTTTATGCCCTTCTTGAGCAACGTTGGAGACGAAGAAACCAAACTCAACTCCTCCCAGCTCTCAGCCATCTTCTGCTCCACCTTTTCATCATCCGCCGCACGGCCGGCACGCTCTATCAGCTGAACACAAACACTCACCGTCACAGACGTGCAGTCGAGCAGCAACGCACTGCCCAAACACTCATTTGCTGCAGAGTTAAGAGTAAATCACAAGCAGGCAAAGCGAACTTCAGCCTCAGAGAACTTCCAAATGTTACATGCAGTCTATAAAACTACAAACGGTGCCTTGATCTCTGCTATTATCAAACACACTTTGACTATATGTCTGTTGTCCATGCAGCAGTGCTTCCCTTGTTTGGTTGTCTTCACTTGTTGGTAATTAGAGTCAGCTGCCTAACAGAAATAATGTTAGTCCATAAGATGTGACTTGGGAAATTGTGATTATCTCTGGATTGGACTAAAGCCCACATACAGTTAGCGTAAAAATGAAATCGACCAATTTGGAGTCTTGCCCCTTAGCAGCTTTTCTATATTCAGTAGAACTTTGTACTCGCTAGAAAAACACGTTCTAGTTTAAGAAAAAGCCTTTTGGATGAACTAGCAATCTGTGAGGAGATAACATACAAAACAATCACAAGACATTTTAAGAGGTAATTTATATCTCCAAAAAAGAAGGAGATGCCTTTTAGTGTCTATAAAGGTGATCGTATACAAGTGATGCACTGATGTCAAACTAAACTGACATGTTCAAAAACACTTACTCGTTTCACTACCAGTGTTGCAATTCCAAGCATGGCAGCCCCACCGACTCCGAGAACCAGGCGGGCGTTAGACAGCAGGAAGTCAATCACCACGGTGATGCCATCTTCGCCTCGCCTCCGACTGCCCTGGAAATTCATTGCTTCCTCTATTTGTGGTTAGCCTAGGGAAAGGGAAGGTATACAAGTTCAAGTGAGCAGAAAGTAGATACGAGTAAATGAAACAGCAAAACACATTAGGATTTAACTGTGAGTCATACACGTCGTCAGAAAGACATATGGATTTATACGAGTGCATTCTTCATCTTTTTGAAGGTTAATTAAGAACGCGCGAGCACACATACAACCAGTCTGTCAACCTCTTCTTGTATGAAAGATATTTGATTGAATAGTCACAAACTCCAGCAGGAATAATGGTACCGCCCTTTTTATTTCTTAAGCCTGCAGTCGTAAAACATATTCAACATCCGTTTAGGTTTTTTTTTTTTGTTTGTTTTTTTTAAATATGACTTGTTTCCTTCAACAGGTCTCAGATCAACGGTTTTCACTTAGCTTGGCCAATTAAGAAGTTTGTACTTATAACAACTAGCAACAACTATAACAACATTCTTATGAATGCTTTGAAGTGAGGAACAGAGCGTTAAAAAAAGCTCATGTATTTTCAGAGTAGTAGCTGTTTCTCTCTCTGTTTGTCACAGCTGACATCATGTCATGAGAGCACTGAAAATATTCAAGACTAAATCTTCCAACATACTCTCCTTGGAATTCTGGCTTCTGGGTCAGAACCTTCTCTGGCTTGGGTGCGATCGATTAGCTGGTGTTAACATTCTTTTGAGTTTCATAACATTGATAAGTCCACACACAGTGACCTAACATTTGCACCACCTCGTAAAGTGCAGAGCTGCTTTAAAGCTATTTACTTGTTGAGCCACTTTCCTCCTATTAAATGCTAATTTCATAAACTTTAGTTTGAAAGTCCATTTTAAAACCAGCATCAGTGGCTTTACTCACTCTACAGTCAAACTATGGAGTTTACACTTCTAAAAGCACAACGAGGCAGCTCCTCCTTAAAGGCTCGCCCTCCATGAAATGAGAGTTCAATCTTTCCCTCAAACTCACACCTATTACAGATCATATACAGTACATTGTATTACAGTGACAGACTGAGAGTTAAAGGACTACAGGGCCACTGATGTAGAGGTATAAGTTGAGCAGGTGACTGAATGATGGTGTGAGAACAGGTGTGGTACAGGGCTATAAAAACAAGAGTTGACATATGTACATTTATCTAAGTTGATTTCATCGGAAAAGACACAATGTAGAGAAATGAAAAACTAAAAAGAGAAATCCAAAGAAAGTATCATAGTGTTTATAGTGGACGTTTGCAAGACTCTTCCCTTAAAAGGTTTTTTGTGTAAATAAAAGATGAACACGTGAAGAAATGTCCCACCATAAAGGATAGGAAACTAAATTAATTGGATCTGAGGTGGGGAAAAAAAGTTTGTAAAATAAATGAATGTGTGCAGTGCACTGTACTTGTGTTATTTAGTTACAGGAACCTGAGATCCCAAAATAGTCCCAGAACTAAACTCTAAACCATTTCAACCAAGCGCCTGTGCCCTCTACTTGCCAGAGGTACAGCAGGATCCCAAGAATGGAGACACGCTCTATTAATAGACTCAATAAATGTCTGAGTCAAACCGACAGGGTCAAATACTTACAACTAGCACCCGAGTCGAGGTACAGCATGAATAACGTCTGCAGCACGTAGGTGACGTGTTCATCATCTTGACTGTTCAGTGTTCGTAACTTGACTATCAGGCCAAGCTAAGGCCTCTTGATGTTAACAAATATGATCGGACACAGTAGCTGCAAACAAATGGAGTGAAAGATAAACGGATCAATCAGGTCAGAGACATGTTTGTTCAGCTGCTGTTGTTGTTGTCAACCAAAACAGAGGAAATGTGCAAGTAAAGTTTGTAGTCAAAGAGAGAATTTGGTTCGACAGAAGGGATTGACGTTAACGGTTTTAAAACAACAAGTTCCTCTTCATCATAAAACATGTTAAACAAAGGAACAGCAAAACGTTCACAAGCATTCACAAAAACAACTATATGTTTTATATTTCCATCATGCATTACTGTGTAGCACACTTTCATTGATAACATTCAACACAAATCCCTTATATGACAAACTAAGAGGTACGTTTGGATAGCATAAAACAGCTTTTAAGAGTAACATGTTTTTATTCATCTGATCTTTTGGTTTTTAATCACTCAGGTTATAAAGTGAGTAACCCATGTTTTCATTTTTTTTTAAACCAGGAGCAGTTGCCTGTCTGCTAGCACGTTTAACACTTTTTACAAATTAGTTTTGCAACATTTACCTGTGAAGCATCATTAGCATTTGCAGTTTTACCATCGATTCCTTTTCTGTTTACATTATGTCAATGCTTTGTTTCTATTTAGTGTTTGAGGGTTGTAATGACCAAAGGTGGCAGCACTGAGAGAGTGAGACTTGACATGAAGCACCGCAGAATAAGAGCAAACTGAGTTTACCAACAAGCCTGCCAAACTCTCTTTATTTATATCTATTCATACACTACACGTCATCATCTTAACTGAGAAGATCACAGACAGACAACCTGAAGCCTGCACAATGTCACTTTTATCATTAGAGTTAGTCCTATTAACCCTGAAAACTCATGACGTTTATTGTTACGTACACGACTATTAGGCCATGGATAATTTTAGTAACATTAACGTAGTCAGCATTAAGAGCAGCAGCTCACAGATAAAGTCTACTGACAGCTAATGTTAGCTCGTCAAGTAGGCCAGACAGCTAGTTGTTAATTTCATTAGCAGTGAGTGAAGACTTCTTAAAAACACACTTACCACTAAGGAGGAGGACAAATGAAGCAGGCCGACTCCACACCATCAGCTCTTTATAAGACTAATACGTAGTCGACGCTTTAAAACAACGAATAAGTTAAATGACTTTCTAGCGTTGACGGACTTAAATATAACTCAGCATGCAGGCTAACAGCTGTTTTCTTCTTCTCTCGTGTAATCGCGGCAGCTTGGTCTGCAACCTCAGGTGACAACAGCGCCACCACCAGGTGAAGTTCTAAAACAGGAAAATATGTTCACAAGGTCAATCGAGTTCTTTCATTTAACGTCACGTCGTCTCAGGTGACAAGGTTTGGGCGCTCTGTAAACTTTTAAAACAAGTCGAATAGTGTTTGTTTGCCTTTTCAAACTTTAAGTAGTGGTCTGTTGGGATTACACCCCAAATTAAAGTCAAATCAATGAAACCTTTCTTTTTTTTAAATTGTCCCTTCTTTCTCCTCCGTTAATCGTTAGCTATACAAATTAAATAAAAATAGATGTTATTTATTACAACAACGACCTACTCGCAGTACTTGAAATGTTACAGATACAAGTACAGGAAATGTAAGGGCAATACAGTAAAGCAATTGAAAGATTGTTTTCCCATTGTCTTGTTTTAACCTGCAGGAAAATCCAGACTGGCCTGATAATATTTTTTAACGAAAAAGAAAATAGATTTCAAATAGGATTAATCTCAGATCTATAAAGTTTTAAGTTTTAGTCAGCTTTTCTGCTCTAAGAATACACAACTACAGACATTCAGTGAGGCTCCAATAAAGTCATTCTTATAGTCTTACAAATAACATTCAAGTACATAATAGTAATTGATAAGGGAACTAATATTAAATACCTCTATAGATCCCAGAATGCTTTAGAGTTGAATTTGGGCAAAGTGGGGAGAAAATCTAACACTGGGCACACATTTTTAGTTTAAATATTGAGTTCTCAGTCTTGCCACAGACTATCAAACTTGATCAAAAGTTTTCTCAAAGAAAAACATTCTGGAGAAGAAACAAAGCTTTTACTCAGTGACTGGTTATTTTGTTTGACTAATTCAATTATCATATTGAACAAGAAATGAGCAACTGCTGCTCCTGGCAGTAAAACAAACATTTTTTTGTTCCCTGGCAGTTTAGTTAAGGGAAACCTTTTTTTTAATTAAATGAATGGCAGACAACACCTATGGAAACAATTTTGGATTTATTCCACTCAGCCACAACCTTAGCAGCCCCCCTCCCAAACCCTACTGTCACTATTCTGTCCAAAAAATAAGAGTCCAAATCTCCAGTGTGTCCAGTTAGTTAACTGTCATTTTAGACCTTTTCTAACTATTCAAGTTCACAGCTGTAGCGGAGCTTCAGAAAACCAGGGACAGAAAGTAATTACGAAGGTTACTTTGATTAATGTGTAACTACAGACAACCCTGGTACTCAACTAAAAAAGTACCTTTGACAAATATGGATGACAAGGAACAAGAAATTTATGTTTACACAGCAAACTGCAAGGCTAAAAACATCTGTAAAGTGAGTTTCTTCTCTTCCTTGTTTTTTTGAAAAGATTAAAAAGGAAATAGAAATCATTTTGCCAATTAAAAAAAAAACATTTAAATGCAGAACAGCAAAAACATGGTCTCTTTCATTGTATAAAGTAGAGCAACTTTAGGCTGAAGTATTTATCAAAACTTAAATTAGTGTTTAATCAATTCAGAACTCAGGATGTTTGCTGCACATCTTTTCATTGTTTCAATAGAAACTATAACAGGGAAGTGAACAAATACTAAAGATCTGGTGTGACAAAGTAATCAAGAGTCAGTATCGTAGGTTTGAAAAAACAAAGGTTTCATTCTGCATAAAAGTTTACCCAATGAAAGAATATACAAACCTATTGTACATTATAACAAGTTAGATTACAGCTCCTTTTGTACACATCCATACATACATCTTCCTCTTTCTTGCGGTCTGTACATCTTTGTTACAAAAAATACATGCCATTTTTAAGTATCTATGGGCATACAGAGAAGAAAGGTTTAATTTAAGGTAAAGATCATCTTAACAACAGAGCCTGGCTGTACTAAGTAACTTGAGGATTTGCACTTTGTAGCAGAGATGCCAGCTTCATCTGCCAGAAACGGAAAATGCACTCAATCAGATCAAGACTCAAATCAAAACGCATACAAGATGACTCAGCTCCTTGAGCAAAATAAACGATGACCGATCAAAGAATGTTACAATATTGAAATTTATAAATGAGCGGGTATATTTATATATGCGTACATGTGTGGAGAGAGAAGTACTCAGTGTCGTCTCATTTTGACTTTGCGT